>NW_026057089.1:0-1362 GCF_023758075.1 Alternaria novae-zelandiae | reverse complement strand
GTAATAAACTAATTATTAGTCTATGCAATACAACGCATAGACTAATATAATTAGTACTAGTCTAGATTATAAATCTAGAAGATAAGAAGGATTTAGCGGACTTAGATTATAAATCTAGGAATTAATAAGAATTAAGTAGATTTAATTATAAATCTTTATCTTTAGGCAGAAATAGGCAGATATTTACGTAATTATTCTAGTAGCTATTTTCTATAAAAGAAATAGCAATTCTCTATAGTTATTCTTTACTTAGTAATAATATTATTACCTTTTACCTATTATCTACTTTGCAATTACTTTATTGCAATCTTTATTAGTTATACTATTTATTATAGTATTTAACTACTTTGTTCTAACAAAGCTATATTCTATTATTAGAGAATAGTTCTTGTTACCTATCTATTCTTTACATTTAATAGAACTAATATTATTAAAATAGATTCTTTAAGTGCTATAGAACTAGCTAAAAACCTTGTCTTTTACGCTAGAACTAAGCACGTAGATATAACTTATTACTTTGTTAGAGAAAATCTGCTAGATAATAAAATAAATCTAGTTTACGAAAATACTAGTACTATTCTAGTAGATAATCTAACTAAACCTACTAGTTATCCTAAATTTAAGGATTTTATAAATAGAATTAGTCTAGTTAAACTAGATTAATTATTTATAACTAGTTAGTATTATTATTATTTATAATAATAAAAATAGTATATTAATACTATTACAGGGCTTAGGTTTTTAACCTCTAAGTTCTTATACTTTAGAGATTTTAGTCTAGGCTTTATATTTAGTTATTATTATATAACTATTTATATTAGCAAATAGAAATAGAAATAGAAATAGGTTTTTAGTTTTAAAATAGTTATTAAAACTTCTTATATAAATTATTATTAATAAGTTAGTTATAAAAACTACTTATATTTTCTTATTATTTAGTTGTTAAGAACTACAGCTTAAGAGAGTGTGTAAAGATTATAATAACTTAGTTATTATTATCTTTTTATTATTAAGCTTTATTAAGATTGCACTTATTATTATTTCTTAACAAATTAGAAAAATTCCTAGTAAATCTAATTGCTTACGTAATTAAGATTTTAGTAGCTAGTTTTAATTTACTATACTAGAAGATTCTAAAATACCTCTATTTGTCTAAGCCTAGTTAATATTAGAGTTATTACGTAATTTAATAACTTTTATCTTCTTATCTCTCTTTCTGCAATTGCTAAAAAATCTAGTAATAAACTAATTATTAGTCTATGCAATACAACGCATAGACTAATATAATTAGTACTAGTCTAGATTATAAATCTAGAAGATAAGAAGAATTTAGCGGACTTAGATTATAAATCTAGAAATTAA
>NW_026057088.1:0-1392 GCF_023758075.1 Alternaria novae-zelandiae | reverse complement strand
AACTAAAGTAAAACTTTATTACTATAGATCTTTAATAATAAAGATAAAGTTATTATAGTAATAATAACTAAAATTATAGACTTTTATTTTTTAGATAATTAATAACTTAAAGAATTCTCTCTTTTTCCTTAAGAGAAATTACAAATACTAGTATCTATAAAGTAGAACGCGTTTTTAAGGCGTTTTTTTATATATATAATTCTAGTAAAATAGATTCTTTAAACTTATTAAAGCCTTTAGCTAGTTTGCTTTTAAAATAATATATATAGGTAACTAACTACTCTCTAAATAGAGAAAATGTATATAAAACTCTATTATCTTATATTTTTATAAGTAAAGTAAGCAGAGACTAATACTAGTAAAAGTCTTAGCTAATACTATTATTTTATTAATATTAATAAGAAGTACTCTAGTTTTTTTCTTATTAATTATTAATAATAATAACTAAAAGCTTTTTTTCTTATTATTATAAAATAATAATAAGTACTTTCCTTTTTATTATTAATTATAATAGAGGCTAATTAACTACTAAATAAAGAGTATAAATCTTTAAATAGCTTAAAGCTAAAAAGGTACTATTATAATAATAGATAAAAAGTATAGATTAAACTATACAGTTCTAAAATAGATATTTTATTAATTCTAAAGAAATACTCTTTTAGAATAAGTAAAAATCTTTTTCTTTTAAATATATTAATTACTTAGAATAAGTAATAATATAAATAAAATATATTCTAATAAAGCTAAAAGCGTCTAGCTAGGCTTATAACCTATAAAGAATAGATAAGTAATAAGAACTATTCTCTAATAATAGAATATAGCTTTGTTAAAATAAAGTAGTTAAATACTATAATAAATAGTATAACTAATAAAGATTTATAATAAAGTAATTATAGAGTAGATAGTAGGTAAAAGATAATAATATTATTACTAGGTAAAGAATAACTATAGAGAATTACTATTTCTTTTATAGAAAATAGCTACTAGAATAATTATGTAAATATCTACTTATTTCTGCCTAGAGATAAGAATTTATAATTAAATCTACTTAATTTCTATTAATTCCTAAATTTATAATCTAAGTCTACTAAATTCTTCTTATTTTCTAGATTTATAATCTAAACTAGTACTAATTATATTAGTCTATGCGTTATATTATATAGACTAAAAATTAGTTTATAACTAGATCTTTTAGTAATTATAGAAAGAGAGATAAGAAAATAAGAGTTATTAAATTACGTAATAACTCTAATATTAACTAGGCCAAGACAAATAGAGGTGTTTTAGAATCTTCTAGTGTAGTAGATTAAAACTAGCTACTAAAATCTTAATTACGTAAGTAATTAGATTTACTAAGAATTCTTCTAATTTATTAAGAAATAATAATAAGTG
>NW_026057087.1:0-1414 GCF_023758075.1 Alternaria novae-zelandiae | reverse complement strand
GCTTATTAAGAATATCTACTAAGAAGCTTAGAAGATAGAGCCTCTATAGAATAAAGCTCTCTTTTCTAATAGCTATAATTTTAATAAAATAAGAGTTTATAAGCTTACTAAATTTTTTATCTAGACCTCTATTTAGCTATAGGCTCTATACTCTACTATAATAGACTAGGTTAATATTTAAGATAAGAAGGCTTTAATCTTTACTAACTCTCTATAGAAAGTTATATTCTACACTATAATCTTCTAAGCTTTTTAATATAAGGTAGCTGCTATTACCTTAAACATAAAGAAGAAGCTTAGAGAAACTACTATTAAGTAATTTAAGTTGTGTCTTGCGTAATAGAAGTTAAACTATAATAAAGTAGGCTATACTAATAATATAGAGATAATAATTCTATTATACTATATAAACTTAGGCTTAAACCTCTATAACTATTATTATAATCTTTATACGCCTTTGCCTACTTCTTCTCTTATAATATAGATCTAGTTCTATAGGCGCCTAATTTGCTTTAGTTAGAAGTATAAGATAGTAATTATTTAATATTACGTTAAAGAGATATATAACGCTACGTAAACTACTACTATAATACGCAATGCGCTTATATATATTACAGCCTTTACCTATTATAAGCTTATAAGTATAAGTAATAATAGCTTTATAGGCGTTTGTATATTATATAATTAACTATAGTCTCTATATAGCTACTAAGATTTGCTAATTAGTAAGAATAATAATAAATTTAACGCGCTTATAAAGGCTAGAAAGATTAACCTATATCTAAGCTATAAAGATAAGTTTTTGCGCCTTCTTAATATATTCTTAGACATAACTATTAAGCCTTGCCTAAGTAGAAAGTTTAAAACTACTATAGACTTATTTTATTACATAGGTTAGGTTAATTTTAGTAGTACTCTAAATAGTAAGTCTAAAAAGAATATAACCTTAACTATAGTGTAGAAGCTAAAGAAGATAGAAGAGGTTAAGAAAGAGAATAAAGATAAGATTATAGGTAGTATAGTCTTTAGTGTACCTGCACTAAATAAGACTATACTTAAGCGCTAGCGTAAGAAAGCTTAGAATAAAGCTAATATAGTAAAGAAGAAGAAGCTTACGTTAAAAGTAGAACTAAGAAATAATAAGTAATAACTAGCTAATAGGTTCTCTCTAAAGAATAATAAGAAGTCTAAGCTACTAGCCTCTACTACTTCCTCTTTTTAGTGTAGCACTTGTAAAAGTAACTATAGTTATAGTAGTAGTAGTAGACTTAGCGGTGCTGCCTCTAGATATAGTAACACTAAGGCTTAAGTAATAAGACTTAGGTCTACGCTAGGTATTATTAGAAATAGCTCTATTAGAGTTAGGTAAGATTTAGAAAGTAAGATTAGATAAGAATAAGATTTAGTTAATAGT
>NW_026057086.1:0-1491 GCF_023758075.1 Alternaria novae-zelandiae | reverse complement strand
ACTCTTACGAGTATGCTGCTATCCTGTTTTCATCCCGTGTGTTTATAGCCGTAATTAGTACTTTACCGTGTACTTTTGATCGATAAATATGCAGTAAGAAAGATCAGTTTTTTTGTGTATAGAAACGGTGGCGATTCGAACTCCCGATCTGGCCCAAAAGGGCTGCAAGTCGATAACCTCGATACGTAATTCCATGGGCTCCGGCATTGGGCGGGAAGACCCGGGAGAGTCTTGCGGCCCGTCCCGTTCAGTCCCGAATTCTTCTGAGTCAGCGGTTACCTACTGCCTTGCGCGGTCGATACGTAATCGTCTGGAGCTTCAAGACCCCCAGGGTGTTGAGCGAGAGCGATTGCGCAATGAACCGTCGCGCAATTGTTGTTGGGTCAGGGCAACGCTGCGGGCGATGGTGTGATTGGCGTTGTGCCCGCGAAAGCGAGGGGCAAGAGAGGGGAGAGTGTGGTAGGCCAGGGACTCAGGGTCGCGATGATGTATTGTTGAATGGCTGGTCCAAAGTGCAGAGCGAGAGTACGCAATGCTTCACCAAGCGAACAAGTGTCCACAGGGAGAGGCATCTGCATATCTTGCGCTGCTTTCCAGATCTGCTGCGACCCCATACAACCCGCGACACCCATCATAACCACCTGCACCTTCGACAAACCGAGAGAATGGACATGAACAACCGCCGCGATCGATGCCGGGAGACGCTTCCCTCGACTCTCTTCGAGGAGTTCGTCCAGGACGACGTGCGTACACTGCGCACCTGGTTAACCGACCTCTTCCTCAACCTTGGCCTCTACAACAAGCCTATGCCTGCCCTCTGCCACCTTGGCACTGCAGACAAGCCTCTTGGGTTGATTCTGGGCTGCATTGCTGGCAACAAACTGCTGCGCATGCCGTTGATCGTCAAGGAGCGAGCTGGTGATCTGGTTCCTGGCAGTCAAGAGTATATGGAACTGGTGGACCTTCGGGTCGAAAAGAAGAACCTGTACGCCATGCTCGGGAAGGTTGACGCCCACGGCAAGCCCTGGGGTCTTCTGGAGTGGGAGAAAGACTTCCTCGAGCGTGCGGCTGACGACAGTCGCGCCGGCATGTGGCTCAGGCAGTTCAGCTGCCTCCCTGCTCTCCTCAGGATAATGTAGCTTCCTCCGCAAGCTATCTCGTATACGAATCGAATCGACCGAGCGAAGCGCGCGTCTTCAACGATACGTAGCCGGGATTGACAAGGCGGGAGGACACATCGATAGGCGGGCGGGGATCGAGAGTTGGGCGTGGGTATCGGGCTTGGATGGGCGAGGTGACCGGCAGGGCGTGTCGGGAAGAAAGAGGAAGAGATGAGTTGTTGTTGTTGTTGTTGTTAGTATTCACGTAGTCATGCCCGTATCGCAATGACGCAATGGATCGTAAACAAATGCCGAGTGCCGAGTGCCAAGCGCGACAAGTGAATGCCACCGCTCCCGTACACCTGAAACCGTAGTGATAAAGCCGTAGTAG
>NW_026057085.1:0-1505 GCF_023758075.1 Alternaria novae-zelandiae | reverse complement strand
CTTTAGCTTCTAAGCTATTAGCTAAGCGTTTAAAATTATTAATATATAATTCTAAATTGCCTTTATAAGAATTAATAGTAGTATTAATTAGTTCTTTACTAATTAAAAATTTGCTACTAAATTCTTTTACTTTATATAGATTCTTTAGCATTTACTATAATAAATAAAGATTACTAATATATCTAACTTATAATAAAGATCTATCTTTAAAAGCTAATTTAATAAAGCTAGTAGCTTTAATAGCTTTATCTTATAATAGAACTCTAGTAGCTTTACTTAAACTAGATAAATTATATACTATTACTTCTAGATAGCCTTCTTTAGTTACAAGAGCTTCTATTTTAATAGACTAAATATTGTAATTACTAGATCCCTTTAATTTAGAGATTTTGAATATAGTATCTAAGATTTTTTAGTTATTAATTAAATAATAATTAAATAATAATTAAATAATAATTAAATAACTAAAGATTTTATTACTTAAAAGTAATAAGATTATTAAACTACTTTAAAAAGTATTTAATAATAATAGATACAGAACAAAGACTATTTATATTTATTAATAATAATAAACTAGTTATTATTATTAATAATATAGCCTAGGTCTATATCTCTTTCTTCTATATTCTTTTAATAAAATAAAAGAATTAGTATTATGAAAATACTAAATTATTTGTAAAGATTATAATAACTTAGTTATTATTATCTTTTTATTATTAAGCTTTGTTAAGATTGCACTTATTATTTTTTCTTAACAAATTAGAAAAATTCCTAGTAAATCTAATTGCTTACGTAATTAAGACTTTAGTAGCTAGTTTTAATCTGCTACACTAGGAGATTCTAAAACACTGCTATTTGTCTTAGCCTAGTTAATATTAGAGTTATTACGTAATTTAATAACTCTTATCTTCTTATCTCTCTTTCTGTAATTGCTAAAAGATCTAGTAATAAACTAATTATTAGTCTATGTAATATAACGCATAGACTAATATAATTAGTACTAGTCTAGATTATAAATCTAGAAGATAAGAAGGATTTAGCGGACTTAGATTATAAATCTAGAAATTAAGTAGATTTAATTATAAATCTTTATCTTTAGGCGGAAATAGGCGGATATTTACGTAATTATTCTAGTAGCTATTTTCTATAAAAGAAATAGTAATTCTCTATAGTTATTCTTTACCTAGTAACAATATTATTACCTTTTACCTATTACTTACTTTGCTATTACTTTATTGCAATCTTTATTAGTTATACTATTTATTATAGTATTTAACTACTTTATTCTAATAAAGCTATATTTTATTATTAGAGAATAGTTCTTATTACCTATTTATTCTTTACAGGTTATAAGCCTAGCTAGGCGCTTATAGCTTTATTAGAACATATTTTATTTATATTATTACTTGTTCTAAGTAATTAATATATTTAAAAGAAAAAGATTTTTATTTATTCTAAAAGAGTTATTCTTTAGAATTAATAAAATATCTATTTTAGAACTGTAT
>NW_026057084.1:0-1513 GCF_023758075.1 Alternaria novae-zelandiae | reverse complement strand
TCTTTATAATAACCTTTAGATAATAGATTATTATTAGAGTTATATATAAAGCAATTATCTTTATTAAAAGATAAAGAGTAATTTTTCTTAGTTATTAAACTAAGACTTAATAAATTAACTCCTAATTGCGGTACATAAAGAACATTAGTTAATTTAACTAGTTTATTAGTACTAGTAAATTTAACTAAAATATCGCCTACACCGCTAGCTTTAATATTATTACTAGTATTACCCTACTTAATAGTAGTAATACTAGGTTTAATATTAATAAATAATTCTTTAATATAGCAGGTATGTATAGTAGCGCCAGAATCTAAAATAAAGTCTATAGTACTATTACTATTATCTTTATTAACTACAGAAGAAGTTAAAATAGTTTCTTCTTTAGTAGTATTATTAATAGATTTATCCTTAATTAAATTAGGATATTTCTTAAAACAATTAGATTCTAAATGTCCTTTCTTTTTACAATAATTACAAGTCTTAATATTATTATTAGACTTATTATTATTATTTTTCTTAGTAGTAGACATAGACATTTCTATATCTTCGTTATTACTACTTTTAATAGAATTTCTTTTATTATTATTATTATTATTACTAGTATTATAGTTATTACTAGTAGAATAATTATAACTAAAAGAATTATTCTTATTATTAGAATTAGAAGTAGAGTTTTTATTCTTAATAGAATTAACTCTTCTACTTTCGTCTAATAATTGCGATATAATAGTATCTAAATCTACACTATTATTATCTATTCTAATAGTTTGTGTAATTATAGTTACTATATATTCGTAATCTTTATTAAGATTATTTAATAGCAAAGCTACAAGAAATTTATTAGGTAAACTAATTTCTTTAGCTTCTAAGCTATTAGCTAAGCGTTTAAAATTATTAATATATAATTCTAAATTGCCTTTATAAGAATTAATAGTAGTATTAATTAGTTCTTTACTAATTAAAAATTCGCTACTAAATCCTTTAGCTTCGTATAGATTTTTTAGCATTTGCCATAATAAATAAGGATTACTAATATATCTAACTTGCAATAAAGGTCTATCTTCTAGAGCTAATTTAATAAAGCTAGTAGCTTTAATAGCTTTATCTTGTAATAGAACTCTAGTAGCTTCGCTTAAACTAGATAAATCGTGTGCTATTACTTCTAGATAGCCTTCTTTAGTTAAAAGAGCTTCTATTTTAATAGACCAAATATCGTAATTACTAGATCCCTTTAATTTAGGAATTTTAAATATAGTATCCGACATTTTTAGTTATTAATAGTTAATTAAATAATTAATTAAATAACTAAAGATTTTTATTACTTAAAAGTAATAAGATTATTAAAATACTTTAAAAAGTATTTAATAATAATAGATACAGAACAAAGACTATTTATATTTATTAATAATAATAAAATTATTATTAATAATATAGCCTAGGTCTATACCCCTTTCTTCTATATTCTTTTAATAAAATAAAAGAATTAGTATTATAAAAATACTAAATTATT
>NW_026057083.1:0-1645 GCF_023758075.1 Alternaria novae-zelandiae | reverse complement strand
AGTGTTATCTTAATAAGATATATAAGATAATAGTTAGTAAAATAATATAATATAAAAGGTAAGAAGAAATTCTACGTATAAAAGAAGAAAATTCTATATACTATTTTACTACTATACTTTACATAGTAGCCTTATAACTATAGCTTAAACTATAGCTATAGTTATAAGCTATAGTTATAAGCTATAGTTATAAGCTATAGTTATAAGCTATAGTTATAAGCTATAGTTACTAGCTATAGTTATAAGCTATACTTTCTTATTACTATTTTTACTTATATAAAGCTAACTTAGCTATTTTAAAAGCTATAAAAGTATTTTATATACTATATTAATACTATAAGTATAAAGAATTTAGCTATAAGCTTTATAATATAAAAAATATAAAATATATAAACACTACTTTATTCTTAATTAAAGAGATAGAATAAAGTCTTAATTATAGCTATTATAACTAAAGTAATATAGAATAGAAATATACTATTATTAGCAAAAACTAACAGACTCTAAAAAAAAAAAAAAAAAAAAAAAAAATTAGATAAACTAAATCTGTTGTTTAGTAATAGTTTCAAAAGTTTAAAATTATAACTTAACTTCTAAATTTATAGTATTAAATTTTTAAGAAGTAAATAAAGTAGAAAAAAACTTTATTTAAATAACTACTATAAAAGTTTATTATTTCTAAGTTAGATCTAAGTTACTTTAAATACAATTTAATTATAAGAAAGTAATTACTAGCATTTAATATAAGTATAAAGTAGCTAAATTACTAAACTTTTTTACTAAGTTAAATCTATATAGCTATTAAATTTATATAGCTACTAACTTACTAACTAAAACTATAGTCTAATTCTTATAACTTTTAAAATTACTTTTCTTAATTTAGCTATTCTTAAAGTTCTTAACCTAAGCTTATAGATAAGTACTCTAAGCTTAATAAGCTAAAATATAACTATAAAGTAGTAAGCGCTTATACTTAATATATATCTACTTACTTATATACTTATACTTAGCTAGCTAATACTATATATAATAGTAGAAATTACTACTTATAATACTAAATATTAAGCTATTAGATTATTAGCTATAAAGCTAAAATACTTAATAATAAAACTATAAGTTACGCTACTAAAACTAAGAGTTATACTACTAGAACTAAAAATAACTATACTAATTATACTACTAATTTTAGAGTTATTATTTTTCTAATTAAAGAAAATATTATAAAAATAAAAGTAGTATTTACTACTAGAACTAATACTAATAGTAGTATTTTACTTAATACTTTAATAAATTAAAAGTAATAAGTAGATAACTTTAAGTAGAAAACGTAACTAGTAGTATTAAATAGTAATTACTTATATTAATTTCTCTTATACTCTTACTTAGTATACTAAACTTTACGTAAGTAGTATATTAATAAAAGTTATTTAAAGTTAGAAATAGATTAGCTTTAAAGCTTATTTTACTTAGTTACTTAGAAGCTTTAGCTAATAATTTAGATAAAGTCTTAGAACTACTCTTAACTACTTTCTTTTATTTTTATATATATAAATATCTTAATAAAGCCTTTTATAATATTAGTAAGTCTTATCTAAGCTTTAGCTCTATTATTAAGTTAGTAAGAAATTTAAAAAGCTAAAAAGAA
>NW_026057082.1:0-1647 GCF_023758075.1 Alternaria novae-zelandiae | reverse complement strand
TCTAACTTTAATATACTTTCTAGAGTAGTAAGAGTATTAATCTACTTTACTAAAATTAATTCTATTAAATCTACTATAATTAGTATACTCTAGTAGAGTCTAAGCTTAAGAATCTAGAGCGTAGTAGTAGATTATAGTCTAACTAAGTGTTTAATTATACTTAACACTAATAGTAGTAAGCTTTTACTTATTTAAATAAGGCCTAATAGCCTAGAAATTAACTTTATTAGTTTAGAAATTACTTTATAATAGCCTAGAATATAGCTAATAGCTATAGAAATCTAGATATCTAACTAGTAAGAGATAATTCTAATAGTAAGATCTAGGCTTCTAGTTTCTTCTAGATAAGGTTTATAGTGTAATTAATAGCTTAGTAAGCTGCGCTAGCTTTTTACGTAGGTACACGCTTAGGCTAGAATTAGAGACTTTATAATAATAAGTCCTCTAATTCTTTTCTTCTCTACTATAATTATCTACTTCTATATTATTAAGACACTTAAGCTAATAAGCTAATAAGCTACTTATTTAATTAACTTATCTACTTAAGATTCTTAGCTCTTAAACTTTAGCGCCTTTAAGTTCTATACTTAATTCTCTACTCTACTTAATATATTACTCTACTTACTCTTATTACTATAGTAAGTTCTTACTTTTATACCTAAATTAATAGCTAACTATTATAATTTAGTTTAATAATCTAACTTCTAACTCTAACTCTAGCTATAAGCGCTAGCGCTCTAGTTTCTATTATAATAGCGTCTTACGCTCTAATTATAATACCTCTAGTAGTAGTAATTATAATACGTAAGTAAGTACTTAGCGTAATAGCGCTTAGCGTAATAGCGCTCTACTTAATAGCGCTTTATAGTTAAGCGCTTAACCTTTTTACTATACTTAACTTAAAGATACTACTACTTAAATTCTACCTCTTTCTTCTAGAATAATAGTAGCTAATAGTTTATTCTCTAGTAGCTTTACCTAAAGTAATTAGGCTTCTAATACTTAACTATCTTAGAGCTTTATAAATTTTAATAATTAACTAGATTAAAGCTTTAAAGTAACTAGTAGTTTTAGTAATAATAATTTTTATAAGAATTATAAGTAATTAGAGTTATACGCTAAGCGTATCTACTTAGGTTATAAGATCTTTTAGTTTAATAACTTTAATAACTAGAATGTCTAAGAGACTATTAAGTCTATTTCTAAAAGTAGTATCTTTATTACTAATAATACTTTCTAAACTTAGAATTTAGGTCTTTAGTAATCTAACTATATTAAGAACTAAGACACTTAAGATTAAGAGAAGTAAGTATCTCTAAGTAATAGTTATAGTTATAGTTACTTTTATAAAAAGTCTAAGAGTAAAGCTTTTATACTTAAAACTCTCTTAGATTATTTATACTTAATATACACTAGTTATTAGCGTAAGTAAGTTAGAGTATTACTTAACTATAACGCTTCTTAACTTTCTAAGTATAAGTATTATATTTATTAGTAGCTTCTTAATAATATTTAGAAGGCTAATTATTTTAAGTAACTCTATTAAGTTATATATTATTTATCTTATAACTTTTATAACTACTATACTACTAATTAAGATCTATATAATTACTTTATAAGCTTAGTAGATTACTATAATTCTAAAGT
>NW_026057081.1:0-1688 GCF_023758075.1 Alternaria novae-zelandiae | reverse complement strand
AGGCTTGACTCGCCTCTATGCCAGATCGCTCTGCGCATGGAATCGGGCCGCCGCTAAGCCCCCCCGGACCTAACCAGGCATCGAACTCGCGGCCGAGCTGCACTGCAGGCGCATTAACACGCTGCACAAGTTGTAGCCATACTGTCCACTCCGCGACTCGCAGCGTCTGCTCCACCCAACAGGATGTTACTGTATCCGCCGGCATAAGCAAGAGACAGCCCCAACCCAGCACCTGAGCGGCTTCGTACCATCGACGAGATCGCTTCAGCCGGTTGTTGTACGCCACCCACGTACCAGAAGGTTGTTCTTGTTCCCAGAGGATCCGCTTGGCTTGGGCACGCACATGGCCCTCTCCCTCCCGCCGGCTTTTACCCCGGCCCTTTCGAAGATCCGCTTTCTCTAGCATGTCAACCGTCTGCTAGTATCTCTGACCAATGCTAGCCAAACCCCATCGAACAACAATGGCCGCGGTGGACTTTACGTTTTCGGCCTGCGTTACTGCGTCCCAGATGAGGTTGAAGGGAGACCTTGTCTGACCTGCTGTGTTTGATGGCAAGGCAATACAAACCGGTTGACCTGATTGTCGCCAGTTCTGCATAAACTGCGTCGCATCGCGTCTTGCCGTAGGGCTGCCAAGCTGCCGGGCATTGCGAAGCATCGTCGTGGCGGTGACGTAGGGGAGCCGCGCAGTACAAAAGAAGTCAAGCTGGCCTATCCTCTGCCCTAGGATCCAGGCGATATCAGGCACGTCACCGTCGCTTATTGCACGATGCGCTAGCTGCTCGGCAGCAGCAGCATTTGGTTTCGGAGCCACAAGCCCGCGTTCTTCTCTCCGCTTCGCCGCAACTGCCGCCTGTTTCTTCTCGCGTGCTACCTCTGCTTTGCGATTGTTGTTGGAGACGCGGCTGGTATAAAGAGGGGGTGTAGCGTCATCTTCCCTATCGTCATGAGCACTCTCCTCCTCGGCCCTATGGTTATGAGCAACTTCTTCTTCGTCGTCCGTCTCGTCTGCATCCTGCCCAGCACTATAGCTTCTCCTCCGTCTGCCTCGCCTCTGGTGGTGGCCCGCAACAGGGTCCTCCTCACTCTCGCTAGCAGAGGCGAGGCATGTGCGCTTTGGAGAGGGTTTGTGTGCTCCTTCCCAAGCTGCCGTACGTTTCTGCGCCGACGGAGGGGAATGTAGGCCTACTCTAGAACTCTCCAAGACTCTTGCTGCGCTAAAAAGTCGGTGCCAGGTATCATCAAGCAGGATGTCTGCAGGAAGGCTTGTACGCAGTAGGGCAAGTGCCCCTAGAAGAGAATGCGCGATCAAAAGAGGGGGACAGTCCACTGTGTCTACGCTGAACCAGCCAGCATGATATGCAAGCGAGTTAGGTATGGGGGAAAGCAATGAAGTGGTCGAAGCAGCTCGCAACAGGTCACGATGGGCTTGCGTAGGAGGAGTATACGGAATGCGCGATGTATTCGCTGTAGACTGACTACTCGCTGCGTTATCGGGCGCCAGGAAAGGCTGATGAGAGGTGACCATAGTGACGACGTACATTGGTGAAGAGAGCTTTGTGGCCGGCCCGGATGGGAGAGGAAGCGAGTCGAAATCGCGTGGCTGGGAAATTACGCCGAGCTACTCAGGGCTCATTACGCCTATCGTCTTCCTGCCTTCCCCCAACCTCAGCTTATTACTACAATGG
>NW_026057080.1:0-1740 GCF_023758075.1 Alternaria novae-zelandiae | reverse complement strand
TTATTTAGTGGATGATATTTCTGAATTCCTAAAATTTTAGGATTAGATTATAACTTACTTTACTCTAAAGCTCATTTCTGAGTTTTATTCACTGGGGTTAATTTAACATTTTTTCCTCAACATTTCTTAGGTCATCTTAATGTAGGCCCTTTATGATGGATAAATGATATTTGCACAACACTGTATGCTAGAAACTCTATTTGGTACTACGGACTATAATAGACAATTAGCAGGAAACCTAAGAGTTAATATAATCTTTTAACTTAACTGGGATCCTCAGAGACTATACGTGTTGCAACTTAAAAGTTGAAGAAATAGTCCTTTTAACATAGTGATATGTTAAATTACATCTTGCTACTCTTATATGGAGTAGCAAGAAAAGTTACAATCTGTTTTATTACATCTGTTTTACATGCTTTTGGTATTTGTACTTTTGAGCTATTCAGCCTCACCTAATAAATCTTTAGTAGCACAAGATAGCAAAAATATATCTGACACATCAGATGTTAGTCACAGTACACAAGGAGATCCGTCTCCTAATAAATATCCAAAAAGTAATAAACCAAATAAATCTGATGAAAACCCTAATAGTTTAGTTAAATCCCCTTTTTACCCTCATACACCAGTAAAAGTGTATCTTAATGCCAGCGTCTCTAAGTCTGATATATATAAAGACTTAAAAGATGTATCTATAATCTATATGTGATTTAATAAGATAACAGGTAGAGTTTATATTGGAAGTGCTGTAAACGGATCTAGACGTTTAAGTACTTATTTTCAGCCTTCTATTCTAAGAAAAAATAGTTTAATCTATAAAAGTATATTAAAATATGGACATGATAACTTTTCTGTTACTATTTTAGAGATTTGTGGAAAAACGTCTACTGTCACTAAAGATCATATATTAGATAGAGAAAAATTTTACTTAGATTGGGCTTTAAAAACTTATGGTTTGGCTATTTTAAATATGCTTAACACACCTGGATCCAGTATGGGTTACAAACATACGGAGGAAAATTTATTAAAAATGAGTGAATTAAAAAAAGGTGAAAGGAATCCTATGTATAATAAGATTAAATCTGATGCCTTTATAGCTCAACAAAGTAGAGATAAATCTGGTGAAAATAATCCAATGTTTGGTAAGGCTAAGCCTGAACAAACTTTAGCTAAATTAAGAAAAATGGTTTTTGTGTATGATGTTACACAAGATTATAAATTATTAGGGGTGTATCCTACTGTTATGTGTACTCGTTTATTTAAATTGTGTAACAATACCTTAAGAAAAAGGATAAATAATAAAGAAATACATAATGGTAAATATTTATTTTCAAAAGATCCTTACAACTCTGATGAGGTATAGTTATTTGGTTAATATAGCATCCAACCACGATGCTATTGTAAAATTTATAATGTAGATATTATATTTACATTATATTGATAGATTGTAGAATAAAGCTACAAGGAATTGAGTGCAGTTCCCCCTTATAAAATAATAAATATAAGGTGCATAAGAGGATGAATTTCAAGAAAAACTGTAAAGTCAACTTGAAGCGAAGCTTATTTTTAAAGTATATTCATTTATATTATTAATAATAAGAACGTTCAACGACTAGAAGGAAAGTCTTTATGATAACAACCTTCCACGAGTATCCTCCGTCAAATAAACTTTAATAACATATTAAAGTAAGACGATGACATAGTCTGAACCCATATGAGAATATGGGAGTTAAAGGGTAAATC